>NW_015386941.1:285421-318406 GCF_001527695.2 Protobothrops mucrosquamatus
AAAGAATATATGTAGTTCATGACTGAACTGTGGAGTCCATGGTGCTCTCTGAGGCGCCAGGATCCATCAGTGAAAAATAAAGAACAAACTGGACTAAGCTGTTGCTGGATATTCTTTCTGCAAATTAAGTACATTTAGGCCCCTATCTTCAGTCTCTATTCTCAGGCACTAACTGGCCAGAAAACCTGCAAGTAAAATTTTGGTTATTGGATCCATTACTCCCTTCAAACAAGCAAGCACTCTTGGCTTTCCAGTTCTCTCATTCAGTAATTTCACAAGGATGAATTCATGCACATAAAATGGACCAAGCCTTCAATCCTAATGCCACAACCATTCTCCTGTCTCTCCCTTCCTTTGTAAATCCTGCTGGAGCTACTCAATACCTTGTTTTTAAATTAATGAAGACAATTATAATTACAACATATGTTATATCACAATTATCTACAACAGTAGAAAAAGCTCTTTGCATTGTTAACTAGAAAATATGCATCTTCAAAAAATCAGCAGGACACTTTTTGTGAGATGCCCATATGAGGGGCATTCAAGTTGCTAATAAAGTTTATTCTATGCTGCTTTCAAATTTTAAGGAGCTCTTGCTTCATCATCATACCATAGATAGCTGTGGCTCCAAAGAAGCTAAAATGGGATAAGATAAATTATCTGTGCAAATGCCTACAAAAATGCACCTACTTCTAATATATTAAAAATATATTAAAAATTCTCTGACCTTGTATGCAATTGCCAGAGAAACCTACTCTAGCCCAATCACAATAAAATATTGTCAACACTTTTTACAGTGAAGAGCTTTTTTTGTAAGGCGATAGGTCCTCAATCTGCTTAGCTCTACCCTGATTGTCACGGGATATTTAATAAGAATAATAAAGTTGGAAGGGACTTGGAGGTCATCTGGACCAAGCCCTTGCTCAAGCAGGAAACTCTATACCATTTCAGACAAATGGCTGTCCAGTCTCTTCTTAAAAACTTCCAGTATTGGAGCATTCACAGCTTCTAGAGGTTGATTAATTGTTCTAACTGTCAGGAAATTTCTCCTTAGTTCTAGGTTGCTTCTCTCTTTGGTTAGTTTCCATCTGTTGCTTCTTGTCCTGCCTTCAGGCGCTTTGAAGAATAGGTTGACTTCCTCTTCTTTGTGGCAAACCCTGAGATATTGGAACACTGGAACATTTCATGAAATAATTCCATAATAAATTAAATGGAAAGATTGTTAGAGTAGTTTGTTAGAGTAGAATTACAGCTAGCCAGATTAGAATTACAGCTAGCCAGTATGTTTACTATTGTCTCTGTTTCTAATAAAAATGCACCTATGTATATGTTATTCATGTTGTTGGCAGCAGGATAAGAATTCACCCTTTCAACCAAATAGAGATTCATTTGAATGTTCACCTGCTTCATTTCTCTTAATTTCTCTACCCAGATCTCACACCTACATGTGTTTTATGAAAGTAAAAAATGTAGGTGAAGGATTGAGAAGGATGTTATTTTTTAAAAAAATGGGGCATAGCATTCTTATATTGATGAAAATCTAGATCTGATTTTCTGAAACCTTGCAACCTACTCATAACCTCTACATGTACATTCTTGTTTCTTCTATCACCTTGCCCATTCTGAAGTAATGCATGATGATTATGGAGTGCCATGCACAGTATTTTGATAGAGTGATTAAAAGAGTTTTGGGAAAGCTACATGCTGAGTTCCTTAGCCTTATTTGCTGTATCCTAGATAACTATTATTCAAATCTCAGTAAAAAAACCCACCCTCTTTCTCACCAGTATAAGGACATTTGTCCCAAATAAATCAACTTTATGTTTCTTAGCTTTAACACATCATGCTCTAATTATCAGCTGTAACATCTAAAAGAGTTTCAGAATTAGAAAATGTTTTGAATAAATCTTCTGGAGTGCTACTTTGATGTCAAACAAGTCCTTGCATTTATTAATCATCAAGCTGTTTATCTGTCTAATTTGATTTATGACAAGTTTGTGGTAAACTAAATTTTAATTTCTACTGTTTGTACAGAAGCAATAAATTAAATAAAGAATAATTTTTCATTCTCAGGCATACACATATACATAATACACTATTATTGCAGAATTCCAGTTTATTGTAAGAATTGATACAAATTTAAATAATGGATTCTAAGGCCACCTATGGCAGACTGAATGATATGCTTTTCTTTTTCTGTAATTCCTAATAGAAAAGTCTTATATTTCCTTAGATGTATGAGCACAAGAAACTTGTCTTCTTTATCTTTTTTTTTATACCTAGGACAGTATTCATAAGAACTAATAGAAAGGCTCTGGAGATTCCCACTTATAAATTCTGCAAATTAACTGTGGATCAGCAGCATCTTAGGGTTTTTGGTGCTCTCTGAGATTGGTTGTTTTCTTGCAGATATTTTGGTACCTAACTAGGTAACATCATCAGTGCTACAAGAGAGTGGGGCTTGCTCCCTTTTTATATACTTAACGGATTGCCCTATCAGTGTAGTGGGATTATTCTTAGTGGTTCCTTGTTTAGGCTATTATTTACTGTTGTCTTGTTTGTGCGAGTTGGGTATTCCTTGATTGGGGTATTGTTTACTTCTTGACTGTTGGCCTAGAATGTGATGACTCCCCTGGATGCTTCTTCAGACATTAGTTCAGATGGGGAAGAGCTTGACCCAGGTATGTCAGGGGAGGGAGTTGTGGAGGAATGTCCAGATGCTGGCAGAGGCTACAAGCCAAGAGAGGAGGGGCTGAGTATAGTGGAATAATCAGATGAGCAACCAGCTGAGCTAGTGACAGGAGAGGCACAGCTGCAGCTGGGACGCCCAGTGGATTCATGTGCAGAAGAACTGCCTCCTCTTTCCAATCCAAAAGCACATAGGGCTGAGAGGCGACAGGCACAAAAAGGTCAGCCAGGCTATTTGTGAGGAGGCCATCTCGACTATCTTGAGGACCCACACCAGGAAGCTGTTGTTTAGCTCAGTAAGGAGAGTGAAATGACACTGGGAACAACATGTCAATTTCCTTGCTGTGTGTTCTTCAGCCATCATGATTCTTGCCTTGACTCTCAGTCTGTTTTTTGAACTTTGGATTGTGTCTCTTGAACTTTGGACTTGCCTTTACCTTGTAGACTTGCCTTTGCCTTGTGGACTTGCCTTTGCCTAGTGGACTTGCCTTGTCTCTGCACTGTGGACTGTTGCTGGCTTCTCTTGACTAGCCTGTTGAACTCATTGAAGGTGCACAGGTGTTGGTAAAGGGGGTTATTGGGGAATACTAATTCAGGCTTGCAAGCCTTAATAAAGATTCATAACACTCATGGTGTGTGTGTGTGTATATGTGTGGTCTGAGCATGACAGCACATAGTATTAATCTTGGTGTCAATTTCTGCTTATCTGGATGTTGATTGCTACTGAGGAGATGTTTTGGTCTTTTTGTTTGTCTCTTTTGAACAGTATATAGATGTTTATCTCTGTCAATGGCTGATTTATCTGAGTACCAGGCTTTTAAGAATTCTGTAGTAGCTTTTGTCTTTTCTTGGTCTAAGATGCTCATAGTTTCCTAGCTGAAACTTTGATTAAATCTGTCCATGAAATTAAGGAGTTTTCATCATGTCTTCTGACTGCTAGTTCATGTTAATGGATGTGTTCTGCTTGTCTTCTGTCTCACTGCCCTACATAGTAGCTGTTAGTCCTTACATTGCATGCTGTAGTGACTCCTGTTTTTTCTTCTGGGGCTGTGGGGTCTTTTGGTTTACTTGTTTTGGAGGCCTTCAGTTGGTTTGTATGCTATTAAGTGTAGTGTAGTGGTCTGGTGGTGAAGACACTCATCTCCCACTAGGAAGATTGAGAGTCCAATCCTAAATAGCAGCAGATGTTTCTCTCCTAGAGTGCAAAGGAAAAATATCTGCTGTGAACTCCATGTAGGCATCAAGACAGGCATCTAATCAGGAAACACTTAGCGCCATACAATCATCCCAATTCTATTCTGAATAGGGACTACAGGGTTGTGCAAAAAAAAAAGGTTTGTGTGCTACAGTGATGCCATGTGATTGTAATAGTCTGTTGTTTGAGATATTTTTAATGTATGGCAATTTTATCCTTTTCATAGCTTGTGCTATAGGGGATTGAATGGTCATGCATTTTATGATAAAGTTGCATTGTGTAGACAAACTGTTTCCTTTTTCTGATGTCCTGGGTCACTTCAGTGCATTTGTACTCATCTGAATAAATGTCCTTATGTAGTGCTGTTGTGTGATGTTGGGCTATCATTTTGGTAACAGAGCACTTGTGTAGGTTAAGGTCCACAGGAGCTCCACACTTCAACCATGAACTACAAATATCCTAATCTATTGGACTACTTTTATACTCCAAAAGTAAGGGCATTTATTGGTTGAGCATAATTGTGTTTGCATATAAACATTTCTTCCTTAAGAAAACAGCAGCAGCATTCAGAATATGGTCAAACAAAAATAAAATCATACAGAATACCATATGAAGAAAGAAATAACTGTTGCTTTGATTTTAATATGAACAATTTGCAATTCTTTTGTGATCTTTTCTTAAAAACTAAGTGTATCTTTCTTCTCCAACAATTCCTACTTGGAAGAAGAGTGCAGTCTAGCTTGTAAAGTGATTTGTTACATAGCAATTTGCAGAAGCCAAGTTTTTTTATCCTAAAGTTCAGCTGAAGAAAGGAGGAAAAAAAATCCAGTCTTTTGCATTTCACACTGTAATATTTGGGAGAGGGCAGAATTAATCAGTACAAACCAGTACTGATTTTGAATGCTTTGATCAATTATCTGCTTCACTTTGTGAGTAAATTGCATGAAGAGACAGGCAAGTCATTGTGGAAAATAAAAATGAACAAGGAACATATTTAATGGGACCTGGTATCTAATGTAAAGGGATAGACCATTTGATGTTTGATTAGGACTTTTATTACAGCCATACAATTAGAGGCCTGATGTCATAGACAGACAAATAGCCACAGTTAATTCTTTTGCTGATGTTAAATGCGCAGTTTTTTGTCATAGTAATTTTCATCCTGTGTACATTTCATCTTGTTGCAGTACTTTACTCATAGCCCCACCATCTAAAATAGTAGTTCTCATCCTTGGCCCATCACAACATTGTCAAGGTAGAGAAACACTGATCTAAAGTATCCTACAGTATTTATTTCTCATTCCATTTTAATGCAAAATGCTTTTTATAGGACATTTTCTGCTTTGGGGCCAGTCCTGCCCATTAGGTAGTATGAGACAAATATATATCCAACTATATGTTGGATAGTGGAAGAAAATAATTACAGTCCCTGAGTCATTGCTTATCACATAGTTTGATTATCACACAGTTTGTGTTTGCTTAGGTTATCTCCAAAGGTCTCAACAAACACAGTGTATTCTAATATATTGCAATTAAGGAGATACTTTGATTGTACCCAATTAAACCAGGAAATTTAATTATCTTTACAAAAAAAAGTAAAATAAGGATTCATAAATCAATGTATTTCTGTTCTAGAATTACAAAACAGAGTTTCAGAAAGACTTTGGTAGAAAGTCTGTGCAAGATTCAGAATTTGAAAATAGATAATAAGGGATAAAAGTATTGTAACATTTCCTGGATTTCCCCCCTTGTGCCTTTTGTTTTGAAATATGTTTCACAAGCCATATTGTTTAATAATAAATTTTGTCACATTAGGACTTGATTGCCTGTTATAGAAAAATATGTAGCTCACAACCTTAAAATCATTTTCTCATGCTTCTATCTCATATCTGTCAAAAAGTTATTAAGGCTTTTCATATTTCATATTGTATAATATAATATGAATAGGTCAAGTTGTTTTCATAAATAACCACAAATCAGTTTCCATTTTCCATTTTCATTTTGCAAATGTACATTTGCAACAAGAGAACTACAATGAGTTGTAGTAGCAAATAGCTGTATTTAGATTCCTTTTTATTTTTCAAAAGAAATGTATGGTTCTTGGTTACTTTGTCACTTCTGAATTAATAAATGCTTCACTCTCTCTCTCTTTCATCACTGTTTCCCCCTGCTTTTGGGGGGGATGTTTTAGGTCAACACAAGGCTTTATCTTTTCATGTTATAATTTTAGAAAGGTAAAAGAAATCTCATAAGTATCAGCATTGACAATTAATTGTCATAATTAATTTTAATAATTGAACAGAAAATCTAATATTTGGATAAAATATGTCAGGTATGGCCAACTAGAGGGAACAAAAATCTTTCTTTTAATAAGGGTTGGTTGCCTGCATTTGATACCAGCTTTCTTAAAAATGTGGCTTCCATGTGTACTGAACTATATTTTATTCTGAAGAGTTGAGAAGCCACAGAAAGCGAAGGGAGATGATTTATATGTGAGAAAGAGCCCTAGTGCTAGTATAAAGTAATGTTTACAGTATTAGCTTTTTATTAGGTATGAAGCTAGGTTGAATTTCCCCTTATTCCACAGAACTCCTTCTGAATCATTTTAAGTTCAGGGACATCCATGTCAAGATGGTGCTCTCAAGTGTGCAATCAAAACCCCACCTTTTAAAAGTGAAACTTAAAAAAACATAAAAGGGCTTTAATCATGAAGTTGTATGGCCTTTATCCTGATTCCCCCCCCCCCCGTTAGAACTCCCTGAGGATGACCCTATTTGTATCTGTCACCCTTTCTTAGCAGAAACCATCTATGAAATTTATTATAGGAATAAAGTAAGAGACCATGTAGCTGTCTTGAGCTTCTCTGAGAAAAGGTAAGTTATAATGGAAATTAGCAGTAGCAATTTGAACTCTGTCATGTCAATCATCACCACCAGGATGTTCTTCCTGCCTACTTCAAATGTGAGCTAGAAGGCACTAATCATTATGCCACGTTGAATAGGACATTCCATTTACAGCATCTGAAGAAGGAAGCTGAAACATTTTTGTTTGTTTTGCAATTTATTTTAATCACTATATATTATTTAAGAAATCATTCACATCATTCTGAGAACTTCAAGTACTCTTCGTTGTTTTTAAAAAATATTTCCTTACCTTTAGATATTGTTTCTAAGTTCCACCACCTGCTTCTGCTCCTACTCCTCATTGTATTCTCCAAATTTTCATGATTTAGGAACACTATTGAATAGAGAAGAGGTTCGGCAAAGACTTTATAGAATAATTCGGTAGGTTGATCCTATAATGTTGTCATGAAAATTGCTGTAATGTTTACATCATCAAATACAAGTTAAAGAGTTTTACTTTTTTGTTCAAGTGAAAAAAGTGGCAAATATTTCATGATTTGAACAAACTTTATAACAAAGTGAAAAGCCTTTTGCTCTATTATCTAAAAAGCGGGTTTTCCTTAGAAAAGGGAATATGTGATAATTCTTTTGTAAAATTTACTCATTTGTTTTCAATAAGCACCTTTGTAGTGAAGTGTACAGGAAAATCCACTAGGCAGAGAGAGAGTTAAGCAGGACCAGAGCTATTTTGTGCTTGAAAATTTCATGGCTTGCAGGCTAGGCTGAATTAAATAAATCATCAGATGTTGAGTTTGACTTAAATATTACAGTTAAACCTCCAAATGGAATGAGAGATACTTGTTAAAGACACAAATCTAAGAAAATATGGATTGCATTACAGTCATAAGAACTCAGTCTACATGGATTTTAACCTTTGACAGTTTTTCATATCCTTCTGATCTTTACAATGGCAAAAAATAGGAAAACTTTAAATGAGATTTAGTTGGCCTTTTCTGGATTGAAATAAACCAAGGCAAAATAATATATAGAAAATCACAGCAAAGCCTCACACCCACCAAGCAAGTAGAAAAATTAACTGCTCATAATCCTTTCTTCCTTCCTTCCTTATTTTTTTTTAAAGAAAGCAGTCCATTTTATTTAAATTATGGTGGTGGAAAGTTTAATCTAGCAGTTGAGCTGCAAGAAACATTAATCTTTTGATCCAAATTGTTTATAGCGAGAAGGCTAGTCATACTATACTTTATACTATACTCAAAAAATCCAGATGCAGAGCCTAACCAGTCAAATAAAACACATATTTAGTTTATACTTTCAATCTTAACTTTACTTCATAATATTTGAGTGTATTTGTGGGTGGGTGGGTGTGAATAAAATGTTGAGTCTGAAATCTAACTCTTTACTATGAATTTCACAAACAAAGTAGGGAAAATATTTTTATACCAATACAAGAACATCTAGAACTCAACTGATGAGAACATTTCATTCTGTTTTGTACATTTGTGTATAAGTAAGTCCCACTGAACATAGGTAAATGAGTATAATATAATGTATACTGAACATTATTCTATATTTTCCCAATAAAATGTAAATCTTATTCAACTGAACGATATTTCTGTATTACAGATAAGATTACTGTCAGCTGAAGTTAAATGGAAATAGAATACAATTCCCAGTTCTGGAATAGACTGTGTATTAAGTGACCTCTGTGGCTGATCAATCTGCTATCCAGTAGGACTGACTGTGTGTTTTTGGAAAACAATTCAGAACAGGTGCTTCAGAATGTGTGAGTGGGAACCTAAAAAAGAGGTTAGTGCTTGAAAAAAGTGTTGAACTCACACTCCCATGCTTTCTGAAGCACTGCTTCCAAATAATTTTGGATGCATATACAATCTATTTAGTGTGAAAATGATGGGAAATTACTTGTTGAGATGGGAAGGCAAACAAATTGAATAAATAAATAATCAAACAAGTATAAAGGTCCTTACTGATCTCTTTTTTTTTTTATCTTTTAGGTAGAGCTAAGCCAGAAAGCATTCCAATAAATCAGACTAAAACAAGGGATTATCCATTGATAGCTTTGAAAAAAGGACTGTCCTTTTTATGTGTACAGTCATGCTCTATTGGATTTACTTTTCCATAGATATATAAAGCAGCACACTATTCTTCTGTACATATTTGTTTCTATATGCATATGCATGCTTAGTAAAGTCAACTCTAATGATAAAAAGAAAAAAGATCTTGTCAAGATTGCATCCCATGCTATACTTTTTTTCATGAAAGTACCCACAGAGTGACTTAAAATGTAACAAAATAATTACAAACTATTAGAGCTTATTTTAGGAATTAGTAGAGAGCAAGATGGGATGTACAGATGAAGGAAACATCCTTTTTTAGGTGAATTATCTTTCCCCAGTCCTATCAAGTCCCATAACAGCAGGACTTTTGAGGAGATCAAACTGATTTGATCTTGACTATAGCTAATGATGAGAATAAATCAAGAATATCTAGTTATATGTATGTTAATAATCTAAAGGAAAAAGTTGTCTTTGATCCAATATCCACCCGTTTCATAGAAAGTTTAGGATGAATGTTTTATCTCTCCACTAATTTAGCATCTTTGAGAAAACTTCACCTCGGTGCCAACTTTCACAACTATGAAAACTTTTGAACCCAATGCCAATATAGCATTTTTAAAAAGTTTATATAAACCGTTAGGATACCATTAGAGAATTTTCTGTTTTTCTGAATTAAAAAGTTATCTTATCTAATACATAGTAATAACTGTTGGTGTTGCAAATAGTGTTAGTAAATATTTTTACACTTCATAAAGCTGTGTTGTTGCAATATGACCTATAATGGAATGGTAGATATTGATCTCCTCCTCCTCCTCCTCCTCTTCCTCTTTTACTGCTTCAGGTGTCGAAGGACATATAAAGTTCTGGTTCTTGCTCTTCAACGTTGACTTGCCTTATTTACCATAACCATTTCCTGACCATCATAGGGCAACATTCAGTAAGAATGTTACGTCAGGGATCTATGTCACAAAGTTAATCTCTGGGATAGAACTAACTTGTAATTGATCTTTGCTGCTTTTGGAGACTTTGGTTAAGTAAATATTCTTTAAGCAACTTGTAAAATAAAAGTGTGCTTATTAATAATCTACTTATAAATTGAAAGCAAAATAGTTTGATCCTAATAAACCGTTGAATGAAGGTTGGCTGCAGCCTTTATTATTCTAATTCCAGGTAGCCTTCTTCTTAGTCACTTGACAAAGTACTTTTATTGTAGGGAATATTTGCCTAATTAAAAAAATGTAAAGTGATGATTTAATTTATTATTGAACTTTATTAAACACATTTATATAGATGCTTCATCTATCAAAGGAACTTGAGGATAGGGGTGGATAGAATAAAAACATAAAACCAAACCAACCAACCAACCAACCAACCAAACAAACAAACAAACAAACAAACAAACAAACAAACAAAAAGACCATTTAAAATAAGAAATAAGAAATCAAGCTGAGTTAATGATAAAATTCTTATAACATCCCATAAGAACTCCATTGTCATCTTAATCATAGTGCCTGGTGGAAAAGGCAGGTCTTCATTGCTTTCCTGAAGTCCAACAGGACCAGGGCCATCTGTATCTCTGGAGGAGCACATTCAAGAAGGCAGTTTCATGACAGACAAGGCAACCACTATAACGTTGTGTTGGAATGACCTTGAGAGACAGGGGGGAAGAGAGGCTGCTCAGGAAACCATCAGTTAAGAGTTGGTATAGTCAACAGCTGCTAATGAGCAGAAAATGACACCTACAAGGAAACCTCCTTAACTATTTAACTCCTAACTATCAGGTGGTAAAAAGAGAGATTTGTACTTTCAGACTTATAAGATTCTGTTAATATAAAGTAGAAATAGCTCATCTGGTTATGTTTCCTTGTCTTCAGGATTACTGTGTGGAATCATGGACAATCATATTGTCCATGATTCAGACAAGGCTGAGTGGCTCTGTGTGCTTGGGCCTTCCAGTGTCAAGGTTTTTGGTTTTTGTTTTAACCTCAGGTGGAGTGGCACTGCTTTAGGTGGACCTGGTGCTCAATCTGAGGGTCCACTTGGACTCAACTCCTGCTGGAAAAGCAGGTGGTAGCCATGAGTAAGAAAGCTAAGAAAACATTTGCACATGTTTGGTTTATATGCCAGTTGTGCCAGAAAGTGAGATGCTCTGCTCTACATATGCCCTTATGACCTCTTATTTGGACTACTAGATGTGAAAATTGCACAGAACATTAAACCTTATGCAGTGAGAAATATCTTCTTGTACAATCTTGTACAATCTTCAATGCTGCTGATTCTTTCAAAGTAGCTGATTAGTTGTGTGCAAAAAAAAGAAAAAAGACAATCAAAACCCCTTGTATTCCAAGACATTTTTGGCCAACTATATTCAGGAAATTCATAAGCACAGCGGGAGTCCTCTTCTACTATTGCTCCTTAAGAGTTAGTATTTAAGCATATTGTCCATGATTCACAAAGTAATTTATTGCCATTTATTGCCAAATCTTTTGTCCAGTTGCTTTTAAAGCTATTGGCCACCACTATATCTGACAGCAAATTTCATAGTTTAGCTCTGCTCTTTGTAAATAAATATTTTCATGATTCTGTATCTCCCTGCATTTCCTTTCAACTTTTTAGAGCAGTTGAGGAAAGTCGAGGCATTTGACTTTGTGGTCACTGTAAAAAAAAAGTTCTAGACCAAAGAAAAATGAAGTGTCACATGGAAAGCTGACTCTGTTAAAAACAAGCTATCTGTCACAAGGAAAACCACAATATCTGTTCAAACTAACTGATACATTGACTTCGCTTAGTCACAGTTAAGTCAGCTGCAACACTTAGGGGAAAAAAACTCATTTATTCTAGGTATACAGAGACCACTGGATTTGACTTGGCGGTATCTGGGTCAGTCAAGAGTAGTGGAGATTTATTCATTATCTGGAACAACTCTACACTGTTATACTCTAACATGAAAAAAGAAAATGGCTATATCAAGGAGCTAAAGGTGAGGACTAAGGATTGTTTGCCTTTGCTTTATAAGAATGAGATAATCCACGGTCTTACGAGGGGAGAAAGATTTTTCTTTGAAAATTAGGCAGGGAGTTTGCATTACAACCTTTTAAAATCTGATTCTTATGTTAAGTATGCTTAATATTATTTTGAGACAGCATATGCTGAATTTGTAGCAGGAATTGTTACTATTGTTGGGAATATCCTTGCCCACATTTGTTTGAGGGTCAGGATATGCACTTAGGATATGCATTCAGTTAATCTCTGGTTATTCCAGTGTTCAGTATCTCTTTTTTCCAGTTTGGCTTTTGAAAGGAATAAAAACATTTGACTTTAACATGGAGTACATTCTGAACCCCAAGTTTTAGGTCAGTGTTTCTCAACCTTAGCAACTTAAGATATATGGATTTCAATTCTCAGGACATCCCAGCCAGCACGATGAATCCTGGGAATTGGGATCCATACATCTTAAGGTTGCTGAGGTTGAGAAACATAGTCCCTTTATTAATTTAAACAATTTATTTATATTTCAAATTTATATGCTGCTCATCTCACAGTGCGAGGCCTCCTATCTTAAGCAACTCTGGGAATCTCATAATAACAATAAAACCAATAAAACCAATATATAAAACAATAATAAAACAATCAAAACAGTGAAACAATAAAACAAAAAACTGGTACTATAATCAACCTCTTTTGGGATGCTCAGCCTCCCTCTTTCCATAGTTTCTACCTATGAAATCCCAGTAAAAAAGCCATACATCAAATAGCTGAAGAACAACACTGGCTATTTCTATCAGGCTCCAAAAACCAAAAAAGATACATTGAGATTCTTCTATGCAGTTTCCTTTAGTGGTCCTCACCTATAGACAGACATCTCGCCATACTAAAATTGACTACTTGCACCCATAAAACATATAATCTGGGAAACTATTAAGGAGGAGCTGTCTTTACCCTCTCTTTCCCACACAAACTAAACTGTGCTGTCTCTTGCTCCTCTGGAATGCACTCTGTCCCTCTGGGAATGCAAACAACGTTCTATCACACCTTCCCTCACAGAGTCCTATAAGCACCTGCTTGGTGATTCCAAAAAGATACCGGATAGACAGGAGATGCATGTGAGTCTTCTTGAATTCACCCTCAAATTTGTTTGTCCTGCACCAAGTTTCTTAACATTCAGAAGTAACAGTCCTATAATACGAGGGCAATTTGGAAATAAACTTTCATTTGGTTATCAATGACAGACACTTGCAGATACATAATTTTTTTATACACATTGGAAAACTACAACATTGCATTACTTTTTGACATAACCACCATTCAAATTGAGGCACTTGTCATAACGTCTTACAAGGTTTGAAATTCCTTCTTCAAAAAAATCTCCTGCCTGGGAATGAAGCCACCCTATAACAGCATCACGAAGTGCATTGTCATCGTCAAACCCATTCGGTGTGTCTTGTGCTCCTCAGAAAGGAATTTTGGTACCCAACGAGCACAGAACTTGCAGTATCCCAAATTTTCTGTCACTACCTCATACAAAACAGTCCAAGAAATTTGGGGAAAGTGTAAAGAAAGTGCAGATATCATGAACCGATGGACTTCACAGACTTTTTTGTCAATTTCCTGCATGAGTTTATCGCTGACTACAGTTCATCCATCTTTAAATATGCGACACCATTGACATATGACACCTTCACTCATCACGTTTGGTCCATAAACATTACACAGTTCGCGATGAATCGCAGCTGCTTAAAGGTTTTTTTTTGCATACAGGAATCGTATTACTGCACACACTTCACATTTGGCGGGATTTTCTATGGCAGGGTTCATTTTCACTTGATCTACCGGATGAGTCAACTACAACACAACTTTCTCCTTCCACTCCTCACTGCTTACTGAACTATTGTGTACGGCATCACTATTCCCGCCTATTTCTTGCACATGCTCAAACGGAGGTTTATTTCCGAATTGCCCTCATACATCAGGTTTTCGGCAAGTTGAGAAAGCCTGCTTTAGAGTCATGACAATTGTGCCATTGTAAGCTTTACCTAATTTTCTAAAAATCAAGATCTCTTCCAGAACCAAGAAAGTATAAGGAAATATAAGGAATTCATTTGGGGGGGGGGAAGGGAAAGAGCAGAGCTGTCTAACAATGTATAACTCTAACAGTGTGTAGTTTATTGGAATTGGGTTTGAAGTCATATGTGCATAAGAAAGCCTATTCTGCTTTCCAGAAGATACCCACTAGCAGATGGCCACTAGCCAGATAAAAAACCATTAGCTCTTCTCACTATTATTTCCCTGCAATTTGTATTAAAATGCATATTGCAAGGGAGCTGTATGGTTCAGATTGCTATTCTGGTAATATTAATGATCATAAAGGGAGGGCAGAATCCATTTTAACCCTGAATTTTAAAAGTGAAATGTGGATTAATGTCTAATCAGTCAGGGAAGCTAACAGTCATCTTCAGAATGTTTGGATTTGTCTATGATCCCACTAGATTCTGAGGAGAGATGAGTAACTTATCTTCAGAAGAAATACATCAAAATGCATCGCTGGAATTTTAAGCTTAGTGAACCAACTAAAAGACTTAATTTTTAAAATAACTTGAGGCCTAGGAGGAGTAAATAATAATAATAATAATAGGATTTTGACCCCGTTAAGAATTGCTAGACATATTTGGCTAACATATCAAAATGCAGTCTGATAGGTAAAGTTGCATTCCGGTGTCCTCAGTGGATGGAACCAACTTGCTTTATTTATTTATTAATTCTTTTATATATACCAGAACTGTTTATATAAATACTTAAGGTGGCTGACAACAGTAAAACAAAATGCAAAATATAAAACATAAGATTAAAACCAATACAATTAAAACCAATATTAATAAAATCAGTTAACAGTTCAAAGCTTGGTGGAAGACATATATTTGCCATTTTCCTAAATATTGGTTAAATGAGACCAAATACATTCATCTAAAAACAGCAGCTTGTAATCCTGGAGCCACTCAGAAAAGAACCTCTCTTTGATACCAGACAGTTGATCTCTCAGTAGTGAGTGGAGACATCTCTAAATGCCTCTTCCACCAGTCTGTTAATCATTTTAGGCAGTCCTTCACACAGTCCCTAAACAGCAAGATGGACGAACTCAGTTTCAGCAGTAATGGTTTCATGGCTTAAAGATCTGAAGGCCCAAGATGGGGACAGATCATCCTGAAGACAGTTTATTTATGTGGCCAATTCTAATATGATAGTGAAGGAAGGAAGGAAGGAAGGAAGGAAGGAAGGAAGGAAGGAAGGAAGGAAGGAAGGAAGGAAGGAAGGAAGGAAGGAAGGAAGGAAGGAAAACCTCTGTAGGTCTTTTAAGTACAGCACTAGCATCTGCACCTAACAGACAACTGTATGTTACACCACTCTATCACATTTTGTACAAATGTAATTTCCATTTTTTTTCAAGGGTAGCCCCATTCAATATAAATTTAGCTCAAGAAAGTATTCAAGATAGGTTATACTCTGGGCGTGTAAAACTGTTGCCAAATCTGTCAGTCTTACAAAGAATTATACCTGTTATTCTATAAGCACAGCCTTTGGATAGCTGCCACCTGCAAACTGTCAATTTGCTCTTTCTTTGAGCGCAGTCCCATCCAAAACAGGATTGCACTTTAGGTCAAATCTAATTTTCTCTTTATCAACAACACTTCTATCTTATTTTCACTAGCCCATAACCAAGATTAGGCAACACTGAAGGTACCAATTAGATTGAAGTGTCAATCCTTTATAGTTGTTCATATTAAGAAAACAGACTTCGCAAGAAGACTATAACTATGCTTTATTGATATGGGCTATATTAACAGATCCTTTCTTGTGTTTTCTCTTCTTTACTTGTTGTTGTTCAGTCACTAAGTCATGTCCAACTTTTTACAACGCCATGGACCATAGCACACCAGGACCCCCTGTTCTCCACTGTCTCCCAGGATTTCTTTCCTTTATAGGATTTCCTTATATAGACATTCTGGGAGGAGCTAGCTTGAGTTTCTTCCTAATGCTGACTTATTTCCAGGCTAAATGCATGATTCTTAGTTATTTATTTTCACAATGGCTTCTGAAATTTTTCTCCAAGGTTGCCTCCTTCATTGCCTGTAGGTAGGGAGCAGTACAGCAGGGGATCATCAGCATTGTGACCATATGTTAGAGTTGAAAGATGCCCATGAACTGTCATATGAACTTGCACACATTATACACAATGCTCTTTTAGCTGAGCGATAACATAAACTGGGGGACTATAAACTTAGCTATACACTTAACAACAGGGTAGACTTTTCTAGAAGCAAGAACCTTTGACTCTGAAAATGTTTGAACTGCACAGAAATCAGTCCCTTACTGCTGCTTTCCTTCCCACACAAAAGGCTGAAATGTGGGGGGAAATTCAGGACAAAATTTGTAAATGCATTTTGATTTAAAGAATCTGCATTGCTGAAAGAAATGTTTTTATGTAATTTATGCCTAAATAAAAAGAATTCACAGGAGCAGTTTTTGGTGTACTACACGCTCACATAGCCTTTGTGATAGACTTCTGCTGAGCCATCATGGCAAAGTGATGTTCCTCTATAACAGAGGAACACATTGTGGCTGAAAGTGGTGCGTGGAGTAAGGAGAGGTTGAAAGATTATCTACATGTACTCTGTGCAGCTTTTTTGTTTTGTTTTAATAAGCAGACAGCAGGAACTGTGTTACTTTGTGGTCAGCTTGTGTTCAGCTGTGAATTGCAGGATTTCATTGTGCTTATAGGCACTAATGTACATGTAAATAATGTATAGAGATGATTTCCCATCTCAAAGTAGAAAAATCAGAAACTCCAATTTACCTCTCCCTGGGATTCCAAAAGCCTCCTGTCAAAACCACATCAGGTTAGAAAGATTATCAAGGTAGGGCTATCTTATTTTGCTCATGTCATATGTTCAAATTACTTAGAAAAACAAATTATTCTAAGAAGGGTTAGAGGTGCTATAAATTGAGTCTTGTAATGAAGACTCATCCAGCAAGATACTCATTTAAACCTAGAAACATTAAACAAAGGTGTAAAACCCTGGAAAAAATGGAAAGAAATAATCGATACTGTTTTTAAAAATTAGATGTAACTAAAGAAAGGAAGAGTAAGAGACAACTTGTAAAACAATGTATAAAGAAACTTTAATATGGGCTTAGGTTATAATCCTATACATAATTGTTTAAATGAAGCTCTACTGAATACTAGGAGAAACATTTTTTAAAAAACAGAAGATCACATGAACATAAAGGATTTGTATATTAAAAAGTTGATAATATTGAAGATATATGTTATTATATTTATAATTTCAGATCATTCCTCTAAGTTCCTGGATTAAAAGGTTTCTCCAGTCATATCACATTTCAGACATTCTCTAAATGTTTTCTGCTAGGAAGTTTAATATGCCAGCTTGTACCTTGCAAATGGTCATAATTAAGCCATTTATGGGAATATTTTTCTGCCTTCATTTCTGCTTGGCTTACTAGATCAAGCAGAAAAGGCACGCTTCAAGTCTCTTCCATAAGCAATGCCATCTTCTTGGATCCTGGAATCATGCCTTTTCTATGGCAGCACCTGCTCTGTGGAGTAGCATCTGTCCAGAAATTCAGATGTTTTAAATTTGGGTGCCATGGTGGTTGTTTGTTTGTTTGTTTGTTTGTTTGTTTATTTATTTATGGAAGCATTTTACTTCTGTGGCTCATTTAAGATTCTTTTACTTCTTATGTATTTTTAGCTTTAATTTCACAATTAGCAGTTCACATCATTGGAAATCTATGAACTTTGGCCATTTTCATTATTATATTTACTCTGTAACCCTGTATTTTTCAGAAAAAAATAAATAAGTGTAAAATAAAAAAATAAATAAGTGTAAAAATAAGATAAAGTGTAGTTGCCATGATCCTATCCAAAGTTGCTTCCTCTTTTCATACCAGGCAATGGTATCCAGAAGAAATTGCATGATTTTAAAAAAATAAAATAAACTGAAATTAATACTGCATATATACCCTATATAAGGTGTTGACATACTGCCATCTAGTGGTCAGAAACCAAATATGTTCAAAACTGTTGGGGTAATTTTTTTCCTTGTATTGATTCTGCATATAACTTTCATATTATCATAGATGCGGTGCAGGATGATGATTGTGACCCATCCCATCCTAGTCTGCATGCTACCCATTTCATCTGTTATCAGATACCTTCAAAAGAACAAGTGAACTGGCATTGTAATTTTTATTATATTTGCTATTTCCATGGAGCAATTATTTCCACATCCCTCTGTAACTTGATATGGATCAATTATCAGCACACCAACCCCCTTCAGAAGGGTCATTTTTTCCAATTTCTTTTTGGGCAAACTTAAAATCTTATCCAGCTTTTACACACAAGCACCAGGTTTATAAACCCCAGTCTGTTCCTGTATTAGAAATAAAACTTGTACTTTTTCCCATTCTACTTGAACCTGGCAAAGTTATTTTTTGAAATATACCTCAATATATTTGGATGTGTGCAAAGCAACTTGTTCACTCTGGTTTAAAATGCTGATGTTTTTAAAGTCCAAGATAGTTTTAATCCAGATTACTTTTATAATCTGCTCTAACCCTATCAACCTAAGTGGAATTTTATTCTTTCTATGGTCAAATGTCAAAACAGCTAGGTTCATAGACATGAAAATTAAGCGGCCTGAATAAATTAATCATGTTAAAACTCTACAACTTGCCATAAAAGTAGTGGGCCATTACAGTGGTGGGATTCAGCCAGTTTGCACCAGTTTGGCAGAACCTGTAGCTAATTTTTTGTTGCCCAGGCCCAGAATGGACTTCCGGAAGCGGCATCCACACAGAGAACCGGCTGTTCACATATCTGAATCCCACTACTTTGCCATTACCAAAATTATGGTTTAATACAATTATTATTTATGGTTTTACTCAGTATTCAGTTGGATTTACTTTCTGAATGTAATAAACATCTAAAGACAAGCAAAATGTAAGAAAAAAAATCATAGCGAAGTTCTGCCTTCATACCCACATGCACTCACGCATATACACACATTTGTTATTTTAAAAGATGATATACCTCTGTTTGCATTTCCAAAGTCCTCCTGAAGACATTCCAATATAGCTATACTTATTTGCATACAAATGCAGGAAGTTAGCTTTGAAGTACTGCGCAGACAAAGAAACGTGAACAGGATGGGATATCTACCATAATAGTGGAGTAAAAGTGAAGCATGATACTCAGGTGAATACATAAGTAACTAATGCTGAAATTAGCATACAAGTAGCTTTATCAGAATCTTAGTGAAAGAAGGGAGACCTGGAACAATACAAAAATGTGAACAAATTTTCACGATTCAAGCATTGTTTCTGACTAACTTGTTTGAAAAGTATGAAGAGTAGATGAATCTGAATTCTGAATCAGTATTGCAATGTAATGCATTTAATCATTTTTATTTATTTATATAAATTTATATATTTATAGTTATTTAATTTTATATGCCACCTATCTCACTCTGAAAAGCAAATCTAGGCAGCTTACAATTAAAACCAAAAATTTAAAGCAATATATAATAATAAAGCAAGTGCCATCAAAGGGAAGGTAGGCTTTAACCCAATAGGGGACTTTATTTAATTGAAAGGAACTGCAGCATGTCATGTACTATATGTCAGGGAATATATTCCGTGGCACTCTATGGTCACAATATGTGCAATGCTATAAAGTACAGAGTATAATTAATCTCATCTGGGGGCAATAAGACATTATTCACAAACAGATCTCTATTGTAAATTAGTATGGAAACATTTACTTCTAAATTTCTTATTTATGAGGGTACCAATAGCATTTCACTTATGATGCAATTGGGACTCAAATCTCAGTCATTGAGTAAAGCAGTCTTTAAGCGAGATACCCAAATAACTGTTTTGCTCAATGACTGCAATCCCGGAACTCATTAGGCAATTTCCCAGGTCATTAAGCAGGCAGAGCAAAGAGCTGCCTGTCAGGTTCAAATCTCCTCTGTGTGCAGAAGGGAGCTGGTCTGATGGGCTGCAGGAATGGAGCTCTTTCCTGCAGCCTGCCAGAGCAGTTCTCTTCCATACACGGAGGTGAGTTTCTTCCAGTAATGTTCTAGATGTCTTTTTACCATTTTCAACTCCCTCTAAACTGGGCACAAATAGATGAGAGATTGCACAAGCACGATTCTGTCCAAGGCCTCCACTGCCTCCCTATCCCAGGTAGTAGCCATAAAGCAGAATCTCAGGAAGAACCCCCAGCTCCCTTTGGAACCCCACTGGGTCCATCAATTGCCAGAGTGGAACAATTGAATAGGTACTGCCTCCTTGCAGGAAAATCTTAAAGTCACCTGGGCATGATCTGACTATGACAAAGGGGACAGAGAAAGTCCCCCCATCTCAGATCACATTGCCACTGCTTGACAGAAAAACCACGCACAATGTGGGACCACTGTTTCGAGTCGGGGCCTGAATAAATGAGCTGCTTCTGGGAAAAGTCCCAACAAAAGCAAATTAAAGTTCCCCATAACTATAAGCCTGGGAAACTCCACAGCCAACCTTGACGCAACCTCGAGCAGCTCAGGCAGGAAGGTTGCTACATAGCAGAGAGGCTGGTACAGTAGCAACAGTCTCAACTGAGTTTATCTTTAGAAATTGGGTCTCAGCAGTGTGTAGAGCAGTGCCTCTGAAGGCCAAAAGACACTCCTGAAGGCTAAAAGAGACTCCTGAATGACAACTGCTACTCCCTTTGGCTAGTGGCACACCTGAAATCCCTCCAGGCACATTTCACAAAGGATACCCATCCAGGTTTAGGTAATACATGCCAGGTTGGACTACTCCTCCCTAAAGAAGTCACAAATAAGAGGGCTTTATTATTGATCAACCTGGGATTAAGCAGCAGCAGCCAAAAGCCTATGCTTCTGTAGGTCTGTTGACTAGGGCCTGGGCTAAACAAAGAGATCCTAAATCAAACACCAGGGATGTCTTTCCCAGTAACAACCCACTCTGTCTTCTGTCGAGATGTCCCATGCCTGTCACCACCTGAATGTGCTGCCCCTTTCCAAACCCCCAATCATTTCTCCCCACCTCTGGACTCTCACTCAAGAATGTGAGTAATATAAACTACTTGAAACTATTCCAGTCACCATTTAACCCATCATCTGCATTGCTTGATTTTTCATTTTAGCTAATTTCCCCCTCACTTGCTATGGCCACCATCTTGTCCCACAGAAGATCTGATAGCAGAGTGAGAGTCTTTAATGGCAGAAAGAATTAGAAGTGTAGCAATCATAGTGCTCAGCATTTTGGTGCATGCAATTTTTCAGCTTTCATGCAAAGGACCCTGCGACCCTAGTAGAAATCAAAGCAATCAGCCAAACAAACAAAATCCCTCACAACCTACCAACCTTTCATTTTACATTATTTTTAAACCGGACTATATTCTAACTTTGATTATTATTTTTTTATCATTCATCCACAAACATGAATTGACTATAATTAAACTTTCTAATTTCTTCACCCTAGGTTTTGCAGCTTTTCAAAATTGAGGATGAAGAGTTGTGCTTTTTAAATTGTGGGTCAATTGTACACAATGGAATATAAACTGTAGTAGAGTTAATAAATTAGTTCTGGAATAAACATGCGTGGAAAAGATTTTCCGTGAAACCTGTTGATAGTGGTTCAAACTGAAGTACACTCACATTCATAGAGTCAATGAGTGCTCTTTCTTCTTATCTCAATTATATTCATGGTGAACTGATTCTAGTGGTTCACTGTGGCCATCTTTGTAAGCAATCTTCTATAGCCCTCATTTCCAATCTTGTATACTCCAAGTCATTAAGACCACAGGTTCCAAAATTCCCACCCAGCCTATAAACATGCTTTTCTTAGTTTAGTTTATCCAACTAGTATTAGAAACATAATTACGTTTCCTTCCTCCTGCTTCTGTGAACACTACTCCGCAGGCTACTTGGCTTTGTAAAAATCACTTTTTAATGCATTTTAAATGTCATGCTACTATTTGCTCCATCTGTTTCTTTCTGGTTTTTGTCTGGCTCTCGTTCAACATATTGGGAAAGGTGGAATTAGGGCCAAGAAAACATTTTTATATAATAGTCTTGTACAGATTTTCATCATCCCCTTGTTTGTAATTTTCTAAATTAGAAAATGAAATCCATGCTCCCACTGAAGTCAAACCCATCACTGATTCCACTAATATGAAGTGAGAGTAGTAAGGATAATATTTCACTAAATATTGATGAGCCCTGATAGCAAGCTCTGAGCGCACATTGGAATCTCTTCAAGTGAAAACTTTATTTTCCCCTTATGCTAACATTACAGCAGGTCAGAGCACTGTTTAATAATTGCTGTTATCTGGATCTGGAATTGCAAGAGTACAGAAAATGAACTCCCACAATTAACAAATGCCTCGGCAATCTGCACATGTGTCCAAAGATTGACATGCTTTGGGTCCAATCAGAGCCGTAGCGTGGGGGGTGCAGGGGGGGCTGGCCGCACCGGGCGCAACATCTGGGGGGGCGCGCTTGCACTCGCAGCTCTCTGCCCCTGCCTGGCTCACTCACTCTCTCTGCAGTGCTGGCTGTGCGAATCCGATCCGAGCCGCCGGGTCGCCGCCCACTGTGGAGGGGGGGGCGCAAATTACTTGCCTTGCCCCGGGTGCTGACAACCCATGCTACGCCACTGGGTCCAATGCCACATGCTGCTACACCCTCCTTTTGCAACAGCATCCCCCAGAGATCTGTATGGCTCCTACCAGGGGCTCATTCAACTGAGTCCTAAAAACCTGCCTTTTTCTCTAGTTCTTGAAGTACATTTGGTCAGCTTTAAGATGTGTGGACTGCAACTCTTCAGCTGAGCATGTTCTCTGTTGAAAAAGGTTGGGTTTTTAAAACTCCTTCTGGATGACTTACTACTTTATTTTTATTGTTGCTAATTTACTAATCGTACTAATACTACCCAGTGTCACCATGGATAAATGTGATAAATAAATAAGGTATTGGGGGGAAAAGTGACTGAATCATACATAAAAAACTGCCTTTGAAAAATCAGAACCGGGGTATTCCAGCAACTGAACCATGTCCTTCACTATTTTCTGTTCTGTTCATTACTAGTATCTATCAAAACTCTGTATTTACTGTGTCAGCCTTAGTGTTCGTTTAAGCAGCAGCATTAAGTGGAGGGTCATCATTGGACTGCCTCTCCTTAAGAATATCTGCCTGTCCCACCAAATCAGATAGGGTAGGCGCACTCCAAATCTCTTCCCTGAAATCCTGCCATGCAGTGGCACCTCAGAATGGTACATATCCTATGGAACACAGTCCACTCAGCAATTTGGCTTCCCCCCCCCATCCACACTTTTACCCTTTCAGAAGGCCAAAAAGAACTGTTGTTTTTACTGAGGTACAGGAACAGCTAGAACAGAATAGAAAGAATGGAATGACAGCAGGACCTTGCTGCATTCTAAGGGGATGAGGATGAGGCACAGGGGGTTTATTTTTGTTTGCTTTTTATTGTTTTATACTTGTTGCTTTACTGTCATTTTGAGCCATGCACAGTTGGTTTAAGATATAAATCTTAAATCATTTAAATAAAAGATATAAATCAATAAATTTGCAAATTTGGCTGGTGCAGCGTGGTGATTGGAGCCCATCTGTACAAATGGGACAAGCCAAGCCATGCCTAACATCTGGCAGATGTTATCTGCCCACCAGACACTTCTATCAACCCCCCCCCCTCACTTGAAGTTTCCCCGTCTATGGAAAGACCACGGTAGGAGACTATGTGGCCTCATCGTACATGTTGAACATTATATTAAAAGAGATATTCAGTCAATAGGAAATCTCACTGATACCAGATTTCTTGGGTTATTGTTTGAAATTTACTTCAGAAAGTGCATCTTAAAGGATAGAAGCTATTTGAAATGTAATTTAAATCTTCCACTATAGTCAATATCTTTACTAGTGAACTCTCAAAGTTCACCATTATTTATACATACAGCAGGTTTGTAACTAAAGAAAGTAATTTATTTTTTCTTACAAAGCAAATCAGATATAAAGGTTTTCTCTTCCTGTATATATGTATCTTTGTTTTCTTCCTTGTTAGTACTCTAACATTTTGGGTTAAAAATCCAATTTGCTTAAAAGTAATAACTGACGCACTTTGGGAAGATCAGATACTATTTATCAATGTAGCTCTTCTCTTGACTGGAATAATATGTATAAGACTGGAGCCTTGACAACAACATAAGACTAACTGTACCGGTATTAACTCAGAAGTCCTATTGAGCCCAAAAAGGCTTATTTCCAGAGAAGTGTATATTGAATTTCAGCCTAAAAAAATTGGTGAGATCAAGCATTGGCTGAGATAATTTCCTCAATATTTCATTCATGCTTTGGAGGCAGCATGTTCTTGGCAGCACAAATATTCCCAAATATTTAAAGTTTCTTATCATTTCATTTTCTAACTTCCCTCTCATGTTCATTAGAGCAAAAATTAGATATTATAGTATACAAGCTCCTCCTTCAGCAGCATCAGCCATTTTCTATTTTCCTTGATATGGTTAATGATACCCATCCCCCAACATGCTTGTTGTATGGTTTGATTATATTATGACGTTCCCAGGGAAATAATCATAATAATCATAATAATAGAGTTGGAAGGGACATTGGAGGTCTTCTAGTCCAACCCCCTCCCCTGCTCTGGCAGGAAACCCTATACCATTTCAGAAAAATGGTTGTCCAGTCTCTTCTTAAAAACTTCCAGTGTTGGAGCATTCACAACTTCTGGAGGCTTCTGAAACATCCAGCTTTCTCAACAAAAGGAGAAATCAGCTGAATAAGCAGAATGAAACATTTTGCAAATAGGGTTAGAAACAGTGCTATTGGTCATCTTTCTTATCCAGCTACTATTTAAAAAAATAAAAATCTTTTAAAACCCATCTTTCTTAATTTAGGAGATACACCTTTTCTTTTTCAGTTATAATTACTTTAGTTGCAAATTGAAATACTGTAGTAACTTTTAAGAAGACTGCTGAATCTTGTCCTGATGGGTTTGTTCTCCTAGGTTGTGCCATGCCAAACCCATCATGACAAGATTCAGCAGTCCATCTACATTTAAAAGACAAAGGCCACTCTTTCGAAGACAGCAAAGTCCACACTTTGGACAGAGAGGACCGCTGGTTTGAAAGAGGCCATCTATGTGAAAATTGAACAGCCCTCTCTCAACAAAGGGGGAGGGATACAACATATCTATCTCCAGTCTACAACACAATCCTTTCAACAGTTCCAAAAAGGTTCCACACCCATTTGCAATACTCAGGTGACCCTGATGACACAGATAAGTCTCCAGGTAGCCTCAATGATTCTCTAAAAGAATGCAAATGACCAGCTATCTGCAAGGAGTATAAATCTTTCAATTCCCCACCATCCAGTCAGAGCTGAAGAAGCTTCTTGGATGAGAAGTGAAATGTCTTAAAACAGCAATAACAACAAGAAAGTCCAGTTGCCTTGTGAAAAAGCATCTTTGGGACAACAATGACCTGGATGACTGAGAATCTCCATAGACAAAATGAGTTAATGTTATTTCATTGTAAATTTATGAACAAGTCTAAAAAGTACATTTGTCACCCCAACTCCTTTACAGCCCAAGAAATTAGGGAGAGCATCTGCTTCCTTTGTTCACATTCCTTCTGCAGACTAAGTTGCCTTTCACCTGACTGCATCTCTTTTCCGTATCTCTCAAGATAATTCCTACATACCATCACAGCTTGGAAGTGGAAGATATAACATTATGGTGGTTGTCCTCCTTCCTTTGGGGCCAGTATTGATGGGAAGAAGTGGTCCAGCCCTTGGCTTTCTGATTTGTGAAGTTTCTCTTTGTACTCCTTTTTTTCAGTCTGCATATTACACACAAGGGCTGCTGGGTGAGATCATCCATCAACATGGAGTTAGGTACATATCTCAACACTTGGCCATCCAAACAATGTTGCTGAGGTCCTGCTTCAGTGTCTGGAGATTGGGGAATCCAGATATGGAGGAAATAGTATAAGTTCAATCCTAGCAAAACTGAGTGCTGTAGATTTGCTGGGGCCATCTGAATCCAGGAAACTTCCAACTTTGGTTCTGGATGGGGTAGCAGTACCTCAGGTAGACTCAGAGTGAAATTTGGGGGTCCTCATAGATTCATGATTCATGTCTGACGAGACAATGGCAGTCATATGCCAAAAGCACTCTTTTCTAGACTGAGAACCCCTATTCACAATCACTCATGACATAGCCTCTGCTTGTCTAGAATACTACAATGCACCTTACATTGTATCCTTGAAGACCTCTTGAAAACTGTAGTTGGTCCAGAATACAATGAAATAAGAAGTTATGGACACAAATCACTACACCCATCTAATATTGCTACTACATAAACCATGTGTGTGTTTCCAGTTAAATTTTGCAGAAATACAGGTTTTTAACCTTAAAAAGGAAAAAAAATGTATCTTAGCATGGTATTTTATTCTGAATTAAAGAATAAAACTCAACAAAAAGGGAAGCCTTTAGATATCATATCCTTAATTCTTTCACTGCCACACTCAACTTTAATTTTAGTATTATGTTTGAGACATAGTGAGTCTTAATGTCTTGTCTTATCAGTTAAGAAATGGAAGGGATAATAAGGGGCACCATTGTTGGATCTGTGTTTAGGACAACAGTTGGTCTAAAACTGGCTCTGATTCACATGATGCATTCTTCTTTCTGACACTTATAAACTTATTGTTCACTTCTTTCTAGTGATTTCTTCTGCTCCCACTATACTTCCCTTCCTAAGGCAAATGACTGTTAATAACATCAATGTATAGTGATAATTCTTATTCCTAATTTCCATCATTGCTCATTGTTCCTTAGAGGTGCTGCTAAAGTACATATTCCCCCATCTGGAAAGAGGTGGTCAAGTCCTCTTTCCCCTTTCATTTGGCAGGCAGACTTTTTGTTTTGGATATTGCTGCTTATAAACTGAGTCATTGATTCATACAATATTGTGGTCTTAGATACTGTTTTAATTCTATGCTGGGCTGTTGCTATAGACTGTGAAAGTTGTTGCTAATCACAGAGGCCTTGATTTATATCTCCATATTCACAAATAATTTTACCATATTTGGTCTTTTGCAGAAAAGTTCTTTTTCGGATTACTCAGCTATTTTCCAAAGCGATGTTTCCTCTGAAACAAGAGAGTAATGTCTTAATCATAGATATGCTGTCAACTGCAGTCATGAGTTAAAATTAATACATCGTGTAATAAAAAATAATAATAATTAGCTATAAACCAGAAGAAAATATGGCTGGTTAAGGTGATATTTTTCTCTTTTAAAAATGTCCATAATTTCTTTTATGACTCTTTTGGTTTTAAAAAAATATAAAATGAAAAGTATATATAAATTATGTGTTTAATGGTTTTTTTTATGATTTATATATTTTTTTAAATGTTTTAGTGATTTTTTTTTGTTTTGGCTACTTTGTTGTATTGTGTTTTTAGTTATTTTGTGGTGTTACATACCACTTAAAAGCAAGTATGTAAGATGGGTGACTGTATAAATTTACCAAATAAATAAATAAACCTGTTTATGAATCTGTTCTCACTGAAGAATGGATTATTTCATATATTGAA
This sequence comes from Protobothrops mucrosquamatus, assembly GCF_001527695.2. Taxonomy (NCBI): domain Eukaryota; kingdom Metazoa; phylum Chordata; class Lepidosauria; order Squamata; family Viperidae; genus Protobothrops; species Protobothrops mucrosquamatus. Next base: position 312,958 of record NW_015386941.1, read on the forward strand.
TCAGAAAGCTAAAAGTCCTTGGGAAAGAAATGATTACAATGATATACTATTAAAATAAATTGGATTGACATTGGAGAACCCCATATTTAAATCCATTTTCAACTATGGAAGGCTACAGAGTGATTTTGGGCCATTCACACTTTCTTATCCCAGTCTACCTCAGAGTTTTGTTCTTGCTGCATGGAAAAATTAGCTGAGGGAGTGTTGAAGTCCTGAATGACAGGTAGCTTACATATTTAACTATCAAACAAACAAACAAATAATAAACTGACAGACATTAAACATTTACATGGCAATAGGTCTCCTGAGAGTTAGATGTAATATGTTTTGTCAGTCTTTCAACTTTTCCCCCAGTTTAGGAATTTTAAGGATATTTGTAATAGGACCTACTATTCTTTAAATTTGACCCTTTTGACCTCAAATCTAAAAATACATGAAAAGAAATATAAAATGGCCATGCATGTTCTCAAGATTGTCATAAAGGCCTAAAAGAAGGCATGTTGTGATTTCTCAGTCTTGGGACTTAACAGATCCTGCAAGAACAGCAGATGGAAGTCACAGCTTTTGCCCAGCTTAGTTGTACCCAATGCTGAATCAAGAGGCCCCAGCCATAGGGCTTCTGTTTTCATTCCATTGCTTAACACGGGACTGGGTTTGAAAATGACTTAGAAGCAGCAATTGGTACAAATGGAGCAGCTAGGGATGAAATTTGCTATTGCAACATAATGCTTCCTTTTCTATAACTATAGCCTCTAGAGCAGCGGTTCTCAACTTATGGATCGCGACCCCATTTGGGGTCGATCGACCATTTCATGGGGGTCGCCAAGCAAGGCTGTCCGCCATTTTTTCCCCTTTTCCGGCGAGTGCCTTACCTCCCTTGAGCTGGGCCAGCTGGTGGTCGGCCTGCTCCATCTCTGCCACTTGCCAGCTACGCCTCGGCCGGCACAGGGGGCGGAACCACGCATGTGTGCGCTCCCGGGCAGGGAAAGTCCTCGACTTACGACCGGTTTAGTCCTCGACTTACGACCGGTTTAGTCCTCGACTTACGACCGGTTTCGTCCTCGACTTACGACCGGTTGGGGTCACGACATTAAAAAGATTGAGAACCACTGCTCTAGAGGTGTAGTCTCTATAATTAACCATCAAAAAAGCCTCAGCTGAGAAACTGAAATGTTAAATAAAGTGGAAGAAAGAAGAATAACATGCTGTATCTCAATTCCTACATATCTCCATGAATGTAATTAAAATTTTCATAGAATTCACATTTGTATTTCTTGTTTTGAGAACTAATGCAGAATTTTATACCTGCAACTTTATATAGACCTTCACCTGCACAAAAGACAGGGTATGCACTTAGTTGAAAATCTGAAGAGGAAGTTGATTTTCCTGAAGCTGCCAAACTGCCTGTTTTAAGCAATGAAAAAAAAAATCCAGATATCTAATTTACATGTCAGCGTTCTTGGGGACAGATTGAAAGTAGAAAATGCTCCAAATTATTATCCCTGGTGTTAAGTAAAATATTTCAGCAAGTATTAAAATACATTCCATTTTTCTCTGTGAATTACATCCTGTATGAAGAACTAAATGCAAAGTAACCTGCAAATAAATCTGTGTGCTGTGGAATCGAAGGTTTTGAATATGAACAAAGGAGGGGGGGGGAGGAGAAACTGCTGCTTGCAGTTTATCATGTGGTTCCAAAGTTTGTGGAAACTTTTTTTAACCCCTTGGTCTAGCTCCTTTGGTCTCCAGTGTTTCAGAAGTTTGTCAGAGTACTTTCCTTCCTCAATATGACATTGTGCTATGGAGCTGCTTTTGAAACATCTAACAAGTAAGGCACTTCCTTTTTCTGTTTAGCAAAAAATGTCATTTTGGGTCAAAATATTTCAAAATAACAAGGTGTGGATCTCTACTAAGTGCAAGTTGGTTTTTAACCCAAGCCTCAAAGCACAGAATCATTATGAACCTGACTATGTGCTACAAAATATATAATTGTCATTACTTTTGGGAGGGTGGGGGTGGAGTATAATTCAGCTACATATTTTAACTTGTCATTTAGAAGTATATGTCCTCTATCTTATCAGTAAAGAGACCTGCTATTGACTTGCTATAGAAAATCTTTCTTTTATGAATGGAGCATCAGAAAGTTTTCTCTTTCAAGGATATTAGAGCACAATCTCCAGACTCCCATGTTTTGCAGAATCTTTCTCTCTGCAGAATAGAATGTACTTTGGAAACCTAAGAGGGGATTCCTTAACTTCATTCATCATAGCATTGTTAGTTGCCTGGATGGAGTATATTGTACTTATTCTACCTGCTTCACCAGTCTGGCACCTAGGACTGGCCTAGGTGTACTAGATGTACCAGACCAGTAAATATGTCTTGAAAACAATAAAACTAGGATTATTCACACTGTGTTTGAGGCCTACTCAGGCCTTTTAATTTTCCTTTTGCGGTACATAACTTATTTAGTGTTATGATTGTTACAGTTGCAGAGTTGGCTAATTGGGATTAGTTGGGCAGGAATTTTGTATCATAATTAACTGGGTCATTTTCCTTGCAGGGAACAATCTTCAGGTGAGAGATACAATGCTTTACTTTGTGGAGTTAATATCTTTTTTGTCATCATGTAATCTATAAAGGAGGCTAATGTCAGAGTATTTGAGAGAGCACATCTGCTCTGATGCTACTTTAAGCTTAGGTACAAGATGATACAGCAAAACAGCAGTTGGTAGGCTTCAGGTTGATAGTAATAGGCCACAGAGTAATAAGTAGGGGCAGATAAGGTTCAAACTGGGTGAGGGTTGATATCATTGCCTTGAGAAATTAAGGAAACAGCACCCATCTCTAGTATACAACTTTGCACTTCTAAACTTTGCCAGAGACAATTGCTGTAGTAATTTTTAAACATTGTTTTTATAGTGGAATGTTTGGACACTGTCCAGCAAAAATACATTTTATCTTTTCCTCTTAAGATATCCCCTATATCTTAAGTATGACAATACAAATAAATGTCTGGTTAAGTGGCACAAAACAATTTTAGTTTTGTCTTGTTACATGTTTTATAAATCACTTTGGATTATATTAGTTATTTCTTTGCTCTCCAAAGCAAAGAAATGGATTCATCCAACAGACTTCAAGAAAGTCTTCAATGCTTATGTTTTGAACTGACGATTATTTAAATAATATACAAGTTAATGAGATGTTTCACTGAAAGCTATGGCTCCTTAAATAGAAATAAGTGAAAACTCTCTGCATTTTAATTTGGTTATAGAGTTTTTGTAACTTTTTCACTTTTATCTTAGTCCAATCTTGTTTTCTCAAAATTGCCACCTATGTAATAAGCTAATGAAGAGGACCTTAAGTAAGCCAAATATTTCACAGTAACCATTATAGGAAGTTTGTAAGTCTTTAGCTTCTTCACAGTAGGATATTTTTATTCTGCCCCAATGGCAGAAATTCTTGTAAAGCAAATTTTGAGGTACAGTTCCTGAAAATAACAAGAATCTAACATTTCCAATTCTATGAGGTATATATTTTAGTAAATATAAAGTGCTTATAGACATACATAAAGAAGGAAACTTTTCAAAATGGATGATTTGTTTCTGCATTAAGATTTGCTTAGCAAATTATATACAAAATTTCTAGTTCCACATCACTCCTATAATTCAAATGTGATGACTCATCTTGTATTAAAAAGCTTTTACAGGCAGCATGGACAAGTAAATGAGATATATGTCTTTAGACATACTAAACAGCAGGGGATAGTTTGTACATGCAAACAGCTATATTTTCCATCCATCACAGGGAAATAATAGTAATAATACAGATGCATGAGAAACATTAATATAAACTGGGTGAGGCATGCCATTAATACACAAATGTAGCTATGGTCATGTTTTTACTTATATAGCTAAATTTTCTGAAGTGCAGAAAGTGCAAAAAAACTTACACCAGCTCCCAGAATTTTGCTAATGTTGTTCCCAAGTGACTACGTTGCCAGAGCAAAATTCAGACGTTAAAGCAGATCCATATAGGTAGGCTTTCATAGTTGTCAACAGGTTAACATTTGTTGTTAAAACGAACTATTTTTACCACTTTGACCTTTTGCACATTCTTGACTGACATAGAGTTTATTACTTTCTATCATGTAATATAATCTCCTACCAAAATCTGCACATTCAGAATTGAGGTCTATGCTATCCCAATGACTATATTCTGATCAAAATTTTAGTAATCTAATGTTTTACATATGAAGAACTTTCATACTTTAAGTAACATATTATAACTTCTAGGAAAGAATGCCAAGGATCAAAGGACTATTTTCTGAATTACAAACTCCACATGTTAATATTGTTTTACAATATTCCTTTCCTTTCCTTTCCTTTCCTTTCCTTTCCTTTCCTTTCCTTTCCTTTCCTTTCCTTTCCTTTCCTTTCCTTTTTTTTCCTGGTTTTTTATAATGTAAAGCATCTGGAATTATTGGGAGTCAAGTGTTCTTTGAATCTATGAAAATCAATAAATTTATGCCATTGTTTCATTATGTGTTTTAATGCTGCTTTTATTGCAAATTACTTTCAGATACTTTCAAATTTGAAGAGGTGTAATAATTCAGAACAATAAGAACATGTTCTTAACTTTTAGAGGGAAATTTAAACCAGCTGTTTCGCTAATCTAAATAAATACATGCAGACTCCTCACACATATCAGATAATTTGGTTTTGGTGAACACGCTTTGCTGATTTCATACTGTCAGATAAAATCATGCTTTTTAATGTGCATTCCACGAGAGAGTAAAAAATTACTGTTACAAATTCTTCAGACAACATAAATTTGGTGTAATTTTGTACAGATGAGCCACCATTAATTTAGTATGCTCAAGATCTGTTAAATTCTAATTCTCCATACCCAGAAAAAGCAATGCCAAAGAATTCTACTGGTAGCTGGCAATACCAACAGCTAAAATCCAACAAAAATTGGACATAACTAAATCTTTATTATCAATAAAGAATTTGTACAGAAACTTTACATGCTATTTAAATCCACACATCCCTTAATGTTAAATCAGAATCTATTCATGTTTTGAGTAACATATCCACTTAGAAAAATAAATCATTAATAACAAAGTACCACCTCAGGTATACAGTGCTGTTTGGCAGTAAAAAATAAATATTTTGCACTTTAAAAAAAAAATCAAAAATCAAATGGTTAATAAAGTAGCTGTGGGTTTCTGGCAGTTACAGTATAATATGCCTTTTAAAAAAATCAGATGAATGAAATGCTATAATTCTAGATTGTATAATTTAATACATCTCTTGCATTAAAACAAGCCAAAGCATATAAAGAAAAGTTGATGGAATTGGGTATGTCTAGTTTAATGAAGAGAAGGACGAGGGGGGACATGATAGCAGTATTCCAATATCGCAGAGGCTGCCACAAGGAAGAGGGAGTG